>NC_057808.1:499620838-499643539 GCF_018294505.1 Triticum aestivum | reverse complement strand
CCCCGAGCCCCGCACCCCCGCCGCACCCCGCGCCCCATCGGAGCCCCGCCGGAGCCGCCCCGACGAGGTACTGCCTGCCCCATTCGTTGCCGGTTTTCTTTAAAAAAAACCCTTCGTTTTAAAAAAAACCCTAGATCGGTTTTTTTTCGGTTTTATTATTTTGCGAGCGTTCACCGAACCGTTCGTTTTAACGAACGTGTTCGTCGGTTTTTCTCTGTTAACGAACGTCCGTTCTTTAACCGTTCGTCCGTTTTTCTTTTTCGTCGGTTTTTCTGCGATTTTCTCAGATTCGATTTATGATCGAATCTTCGTTTTTGTTTAACTTCTCGCTCGTTTATCGGAATCAGGCGATTCAAGCGCCTAGAGTTTCGTCTCGAAATTCTCTTTCCGTTTAACCTACTCAAACAAGGTTTTGCTATAGTAAAATTTGACCTAGATCCAGATTAGTAAACGAAGCTTCTTTCTTTCGCAGTTTGACTTTCGTTGCTTCTTTCGAGTTGATTCTTTTTGCAAACCGGAGTTCTTAAGTTGAACTTTCTGGTTGGATCTTTCATTCGAGTTTTACCTGTGCATTAGATGAGTACTGATTGTATGCTTGTTTGTTTGCGATAGAGTACCCGGAGTGTGCCGCTTGTTACTTCGAATCGCTAGGTTTTGCGGATCATCAGCAAGGCAAGTAACACTTTGATCATACTTTTCCATACCTAGTTTTTGTTGCATTAGATCTATTCCTCAAACACTTGCATGATTAAGATCTAATTAAATTGTGGGTATTGGGAAGTAGATGTGGTAGTACCTATTACCTGTTTTACTTTCAAACCCTTGGGAGTTACTTCTACGTTTGCTATTATATTGCCATGCTATGCTCGTAGACGTGGATTGGGTTTGAGAGATTTCCATGACAGATGTGAGATTGTTAATTAATGGTTTACTTAAGGTGGCAACTAAAACTCACATCTGGGTGGATTGAGGTACCTGGGTATTCCGGGATTGCCTGTTTTTCTTTTGGACCGCCACCCAGGTTCAAAGGGATCATGAGATATTTCATGCTAGAAACTTCCGTGTGCAGCCGCAAGCTATTATGGGCTCTAGCATAGTTGACTAAGTTGTGTGAACTCTTACAGTGGTAGACTAGCAGATGTAGGGGAAAGTAGGTGTAACTGTCTACCCATACGTAAGGTGCAAACACTTCTGAAAGACTGTGTCTCGGTCATCCGTTACTCAAACACCATGTAGTGCGAGTAATCCAACGGAGGAGATCGAGTCTTGTGGGGAAAAGTGCACAAACCTCTGCAGAGTGTATAAACTAATCATGGTTAGCCGTGTCCCCGGTTATGGACAACTTGAGTATCTAATACTTGGATTATCATGTGAATCTCATCACTATGTTACTTTTAATTAATTTTGTTGGGTTATTGATGACATTTAATTGGGATTGAGATGCTGTCAACCATCTCAATGTTTCACAACCACCATGATAGTTAAATAAAATTTATTCCTTTGCAGTAGGGAAAAATTGGCTTTTCGCAAAACTGTAACCATAGAGCTTTCCACCAGCCATATATGCATGTAGTATAGCATTATTATTGTTCATTATTCTCTATGTGTTACATTGCCAGCATATTCTATGTGCTGACCCGTTTTCAGGCTGCAACATTTCATGTTGCAGACTTTTCAGACGACGAGTAAGGTGCCTTAGGTCGTGGTCTTATACTCAGTGATGCCGCTGGAGTTGATGGACTCACTTATCTTCCAAGTCTTCCGCTGTTATCGTTATTAGATGGCCTTAAGCCATGTTTATCATACTTATTCTCTTTGGAGATGTTCGATGTAATAAGTGTGTGATTGCTAATCTGTTATAAATCCTCCATTTGTACTGTGCGTGTCAGCATTACTGATCCAGGGATGACACTGGTGCACAGCAGCACAGACCATTTGAGGTCTGGTCGCTACACCCATCATCTACTTATTACTTCCCAATGCCTTCCTCTAGGCCCAAATAAGGGTGAAGTGTCATGTAGTCGACGTTCACATAACACCACTAGAGGAAAGGCAACATATATACATTACATCAAAATATCAAACGAATACCAAATTCACATGACTACTTATAGCAAGACTTCTCCCATGTCCTCAGGAACAAACGTAACTACTCACAAATCATATTCACGTTCATAATCAGAGGGGTATTAATATGCATAAAGGATCTGAACATATGATCTTCCACCAAATAAACTAACTAGCATCAACTACAAGGAGTAATCAACACTACTAGCAACCCACAGGTACCAATCTGAGGTTTTGGTACAAAGATTGGATACAAGAGATGAACTAGGGTTTGAGAGGAGATGGTGCTGGTGAAGATGTTGATGGAGATTGACCCCCTCCCGGTGAGAGGATCGATGGTGATGGCGATGGTGATGATTTCCCCCTCCCGGAGGGATGTTTCCCCGGCAGAACAGCTCCGCCGGAGCCCTAGATTGGTTCCGCCTCGTGGCGGCGGCGTTTCGTCCCGAAAGCTTCCTCATGATTTTTCCAGGGTAAAAGACTTCATATAGCAGAAGATGGACACTTGAGGCTTGCCAGGGGGCCCACGAGGCAGGGGGCGCGCCCCCCACCCTCGTGGATGGTGGGTGGGCCCCCTCTGGTTGATTCTTCCGCCAGTATTTTTTATTAATTCCAAAAACTTCCTCCGTGAAGTTTCAGGACTTTTGGAGCTGTGCAGAATAGGTCTCTAATATTTGCTCCTTTTCCAGCCCAGAATTCCAGTTGCCGGCATTCTCCCTCTTCATGTAAACCTTGTAAAATAAGAGAGAATAGGCATAAGTATTGTGACATAATGTGTAATAACAGCCCATAATGCAATAAATATCGATATACACTACAAAAAAACACTTCCGTGATGATACGTGTTTGTCACAGTAGGTCGCGTTTTTTGTCATGCATGTACATCCATGACAAATTTATGACAGAATCAAGATAGTCATACTTGTGTTGTCGTAGAAGTGTTCCATGACATTACCAAAATTATCATCACGGAAGTGTCCACTTCCATGACGATAAATCGCGCGTCATAGAAGTGCTTTCTGTTGGAAATATGCCCTAGAGGCAATAATAAAATGGTTATTATTATA
Source organism: Triticum aestivum (assembly GCF_018294505.1). Taxonomy (NCBI): domain Eukaryota; kingdom Viridiplantae; phylum Streptophyta; class Magnoliopsida; order Poales; family Poaceae; genus Triticum; species Triticum aestivum. The sequence goes on along the minus strand of NC_057808.1, from coordinate 499,640,405 downwards.
TTTCCTTGTTCATGATAATTGTCTATTGTTCATGCTATAATTGTGTTATCCGGAAATCGTAATACATGTGTGAATACATAGACCACAACATGTCCCTAGTGAGCCTCTAGTTGACTAGCTCGTTGATCAACAGATAGTCATGGTTTCCTGACTATGGACATTGGATGTCATTGATAACGGGGTCACATCATTAGGAGAATGATGTGATGGACAAGACCCAATCCTAAGCATAGCGCAAAGATCGTGTAGTTCGTTTGCTAGAGCTTTTCCAATGTCAAGTATCTTTTCCTTAGACCATGAGATCGTGTAACTCCCGGATGCCGTAGGAGTGCTTTGGGTATACCAAACTGTTGGGGAACGTAGTAATTTCAAAAAAATTCCTACGCACACGCAAGATCATGGTGATGCATAGCAACGAGAGGGGAGAGTGTTGTCCACGTACCCTCATAGACCGACAGCGGAAGCGTTATCACAACGCGGTTGATGTAGTCGTACGTCTTCACGATCCGACCGATCAAGTACCGAACGCACGGCACCTCCGAGTTCTACACACGTTCAGCTCGATGACGTCCCTCGAACTCCGATCCAGCCGAGTGTTGAGGGAGAGTTTCGTCAGCACGACGGCATGGTGACGATGATGATGTTCCACCGGCGCAGGGCTTCGCCTAAGCTCCGCAACGGTATTATCGAGGTGTAATATGGTGGAGGGGGGCACCGCACACGGCTAAGAGATATCAAGGATCAATTGTTGTGTCTCTGGGGTGCCCCCCTGCCCCCGTATATAAAGGAGCAAGGGAGGAGGAGGCCGGCCCTAGGAGGGGGCGCACCAAGTGTGGAGTCCTACTAGGACTCCCTAGTCCTAGTAGGATTCCACCTCCCATATGGAATAGGAAAAGAGGAAGGGAAAAAGAGAAGGAAGGAAAGGGCGCCCCCCTTCCCTAGTCCAATTCGGACCAGACCGAGGGGAGGGGTGCGGCCACCCTTGAGGCCCTTTTTCTTCTTTCCCGTATGGCCCAATAAGGCCCAATACGTATTCCCGTAACTCTCCGGTACTCCGAAAAATACCCGAATCACTCGGAACCTTTCCAAAGTCCGAATATAGTCGTCCAATATATAGATCTTTACGTCTCGACCATTTCGAGACTCCTCGTCATGTCCCCGATCTCATCCGGGACTCCGAACTCCTTCGGTACATCAACATACATAAACTCATAATAAAACTGTCATCGTAACTTTAAGCGTGCGGACCCTACGGGTTCGAGAACTATGTAGACATGACCGAGACACGTCTCCGGTCAATAACCAATAGCGGGACCTGGATGCCCATATTGGCTCCCACATATTCTACGAAGATCTTTATCGGTCAGACCGCATAACAACATACGTTGTTCCCTTTGTCATCAGTATGTTACTTGCCCGAGATTCGATCGTCGGTATCTCGATACCTAGTTCAATCTCGTTACCGGCAAGTCTCTTTACTCGTTCTGTAACACATCATCCCGCAACTAACTTATTAGTCACAATGCTTGCAAGGCTTATAGTGATGTGCATTACCGAGTGGGCCCAGAGATACCTCTCCGACAATCGGAGTGACAAATCCTAATCTCGAAATACGCCAACCCAACAAGTACCTTTGGAGACACCTGTAGAGCACCTTTATAATCACCCATTTACGTTGTGACGTTTGGTAGCACACAAAGTGTTCCTCCGGTAAACGGGACTTGCATAATCTCATAGTCATAGGAACATGTATAAGTCATGAAGAAAGCAATAGCAACATACTAAACGATCGGGTGCTAAGCTAACGGAATGGGTCAAGTCAATCACGTCATTCTCCTAATGAGGTGATCTCGTTAATCAAATGACAACTCATGTCTATGGCTAGGAAACATAACCATCTTTGATTAACGAGCTAGTCACGTAGAGGCATACTAGTGACACTCTGTTTGTCTATGTATTCACACATGTATTATGTTTCCGGTTAATACAATTCTAGCATGAATAATAAACATTTATCATGATATAAGGAAATAAATAATACTTTATTATTGCCTCTAGGGCATATTTCCTTCAGTCTCCCACTTGCACTAGAGTCAATAATCTAGTTTACACAGTAATGATTCTTACACCCATGGAGCCTTGGTGCTGATCATGTTTTGCTCGTGGAAGAGGCTTAGTCAACGGGTCTGCAACATTCAGATCCGTATGCATCTTGCAAATTTCTATGTCTCCCACCTGGACTAAATCCCGGATGGAATTGAAGCGTCTTTTGATGTGCTTGGTTCTCTTGTGAAATCTGGATTCCTTTGCCAAGGCAATTGCACCAGTATTGTCACAAAAGATTTTCATAGGACTCGATGCACTAGGTATGACACCTAGATCGGATATGAACTCCCTCATCCAGACTCCTTCATTTGCTGCTTCCGAAGCAGCTATGTACTCCGCTTCACATGTAGATCCCGCCACGACGCTTTGTTTAGAACTGCACCAACTGACAGCTCCACCGTTCAATGTAAATACGTATCCGGTTTGTGATTTAGAATCGTCCGGATCAGTGTCAAAGCTTGCATCAACGTAACCATTTACGATGAGCTCTTTGTCACCTCCATATACGAGAAACATATCCTTAGTCCTTTTCAGGTATTTCAGGATGTTCTTGACCGCTGTCCAGTGATCCACTCCTGGATTACTTTGGTACCTCCCTGCTAAACTTATAGCAAGGGACACATCAGGTCTAGTACACAGCATTGCATACATGATAGAGCCTATGGCTGAAGCATAGGGAACATCTTTCATTTTCTCTCTATCTTCTGCAGTGGTCGGGCATTGAGTCTTACTCAATCTCACACCTTGTAGTACAGGCAAGAACCCTTTCTTTGCTTGATCCACTTTGAACTTCTTCAAAACTTTGTCAAGGTATGTGCTTTGTGAAAGTCCAATTAAGCGTCTTGATCTATCTCTATAGATCTTAATGCCTAATATATATGCAGCTTCACCGAGGTCTTTCATTGAAAAACTCTTATTCAAGTATCCCTTTATGCTATCCAGAAATTCTATATCATTTTCAATTAGTAATATGTCATCCACATATAATATCAGAAATGCTATCGAGCTCCCACTCACTTTCTTGTAAATACAGGCTTCTCCAAAAGTCTGTATAAAACCAAATGCTTTGATCACACTATCAAAGCGTTTATTCCAACTCCGAGAGGCTTGCACCAGTCCATAAATGGATCGCTGGAGCTTGCACACTTTGTTAGCTCCTTTTGGATCGACAAAACCTTCCGGTTGCATCATATACAACTCTTCTTCCAGAAATCCATTCAGGAATGCAGTTTTGACATCCATTTGCCAAATTTCATAATCATAAAATGCGGCAACTGCTAACATGATTCGGACAGACTTAAGCATCGCTACGGGTGAGAAGGTCTCATCGTAGTCAATCCCTTGAACTTGTCGAAAACCTTTTGCAACAAGTCGAGCTTTATAGACAGTAACATTACCATCAGCGTCAGTCTTCTTCTTGAAGATCCATTTGTTTTCAATGGCTTGCCGACCATCGGGCAAGTCAACCAAAGTCCATACTTTGTTCTCATACATGGATCCCATCTCGGATTTCATGGCTTCAAGCCATTTTGCGGAATCTGGGCTCACCATCGCTTCTTCATAGTTCGTAGGTTCGCCATGGTCTAGTAACATGACCTCCAGAACAGGATTACCGTACCACTCTGGTGCGGTTCTTGATCTAGTTGACCTACGAAGTTCAGTAATAACTTGATCTGAAGTTTCATGATCATTATCATTAACTTCCTCACTATTTGGTGTAGGTGTCATAGAAACTGATTTCTGTGATGATCTACTTTCCAATAATGGAGCAGGTACAGTTACCTCATCAAGTTCTACTTTCCTCCCACTCACATCTTTCGAGAGAAACTCCTTCTCTAGAAAGGATCCATTCCTAGCAACGAATATCTTGCCTTCGGATCTGTGATAGAAGGTATACCCAGCAGTCTCTTTTGGGTATCCTATGAAGACACATTTCTCCGATTTGGGTTCAAGCTTGTCAGGTTGAAGTTTCTTCACATAAGCATCGCAACCCCAAACTTTAAGATACGGCAACTTTGGTTTCTTGCCAAACCATAGTTCATAAGGCGTCGTCTCAACGGATTTTGATGGTGCCCTATTTAACGTGAATGCAGCCGTCTCTAAAGCATAACCCCAAAACGATAGCGGTAAATCAGTAAGAGACATCATAGATTGCACCATATCTAGTAAAGTGCGATTACAACGTTCGGACACACCATTACGTTGTGGTGTTCCGGGTGGCGTGAGTTGCGAAACTATTCCGCATTGTTTCAAATGTAGACCAAACTCGTAACTCAAATATTCTCCTCCACGATCTGATCGTAGAAACTTTATTTTCTTGTTACGATGATTTTCAACTTCACTCTGAAATTCTTTGAACTTTTCAAATGTTTCAGACTTATGTTTCATTAAGTAGATATACCCATATCTGCTTAAATCATCTGTGAAGGTGAGAAAATAACGATATCCGCCACGAGCCTCAATATTCATCGGACCACATACATCTGTATGTATAATTTCCAACAAATCTGTTGCTCTCTCCATAGTACCGGAGAACGGTGTTTTGGTCATCTTGCCCATGAGGCACGGTTCGCAAGTACCAACTGATTCAAAATCAAGTGATTCCAAAATTCCATCAGTATGGAGTTTCTTCATGCGCTTTACACCGATATGACCCAAACGGCAGTGCCACAAATAAGTTGCACTGTCATTATTAACTCTGCATCTTTTGGCTTCAACATTATGAATATGTGTATCACTACTATCGAGATTCATTAAAAATAGACCACTCTTCAAGGGTGCATGACCATAAAAGATATTATTCATATAAATAGAACAACCATTATTCTCTGATTTAAATGAATAACCGTCTCGCATTAAACAAGATCTAGATATAATGTTCATGCTCAACGCTGTCACCAAATAACAATTATTTAGGTCTAATATTAATCTCGAAGGTAGATGTAGAGGTAGCGTGCCGACGGCGATCACATCGACTTTGGAACCATTTCCCACGCGCATCGTCACCTCGTCCTTAGCCAATCTCCGCTCAATCCGTAGCCCCTGTTTCAAGTTGCAAATATTAGCAACAGAACCAGTATCAAATACCCAGGTGCTACTATGAGCATTGGTAAGGTACACATCGATAACATGTATATCACATATACCTTTGTTAACCTTGCCATCCTTCTTTTCCACCAAAAACTTGGGGCAGTTCCGCTTCCAGTGGCCAGTCTGCTTACAGTAGAAACACTCAGTTTCAGGCTTAGGTCCAGACTTGGATTTCTTCTCCTGAACAGCAACTTGCTTGCTGTTCTTCTTGAAGTTTCCTTTCTTCTTCCCTTTGCCCTTTTTCTTGAAACTAGTGGTTTTACTGACCATCAACACTTGATGATCCTTTTTGATTTCTACCTCCGCAGCCTTTAGCATTGCGAAGAGCTCGGGAATTGTCTTACTCATCCCTTGCATATTATAGTTCATCACGAAGCTCTTGTAGCTTGGTGGCAGTGATTGAAGAATTCTGTCAATGACGCTATCATCCGGAAGATTAACTCCCAGTTGAATCAAGTGATTGTTATACCCAGACATTTTGAGTATATGCTCACTGACAGAACTATTCTCTTCCATCTTGCAGCTATAGAACTTATTGGAGACTTCATATCTCTCAATCCGGGCATTTGCTTGAAATATTAACTTCAACTCTTGGAACATCTCATATGCTCCATGACGTTCAAAACGTCGTTGAAGACCCGGTTCTAAGCCGTAAAGCATGGCACACTGAACTATCGAGTAGTCATCAACACGTGACTGCCAGGCATTCACAATGTCTGCAGTTGCTGGTGCAGGTGGTACACCTAGCGGTGCTTCCAGGACGTAATTTTTCTGTGCAGCAATGAGGATAATCCTCAAGTTACGGACCCATTCCGTGTAATTGCTACCATCATCTTTCAACTTTGCTTTCTCAAGGAACGCATTAAAATTCAACGGAACAACGGCACGGGCCATTTATCTACAATTAACATAGACAAGCAAGATACTATCAGGTACTAAGTTCATGATAAATTTAAGTTCAATTAATCATATTACTTAAGAACTCCCACTTAGATAGACATCTCTCTAATCATCTAAGTGATTACGTGATCCAAAGCAACTAAACCATGTCCGATTAACATGTGAGATGGAGTAGTTTCAATGGTGAACATCACTATGTTGATCATATCTACTATATGATTCATGCCCGACCTTTCGGTCTCTGTGTTCCGAGGCCATATCTGTATATGCTAGGCTCGTCAAGTTTAACCTAAGTATTATTTGAACGTAGAGCCTATCACACCCGATTAACACGTGGTGTCTCAGCACGAAGAACTTTTGCAACGGTGCATACTCAGGGAGAACACTTTTATCTTGAAATTTTAGTGAGAGATCATCTTATAATGCTACCGTCAATCAAAGCAAGATAAGATGCATAAAGGATTAACATCACATGCAATCAATATAAGTGATATGATATGGCCATCATCATCTTGTGCTTGTGATCTCCATCTCCGAAGCACCGTGCTTGTGATCTCCATCTCCGAAGCACCGTCATGATCACCATCGTCACCGGCGCGACACCTTGATCTCCATCGTAGCATCGTTGTCGTCTCGCCAACTTATTGCTTTTACGACTATCGCTACCGCTTAGTGATAAAGTAAAACTATTACATGGCGATTGCATCTCATACAATAAAGCGACAACCATATGGCTCCTGCCAGTTGCCGATAACTCGGTTACAAAACATGATCATCTCATACAACACATTATATCACATCATGTCTTGACCATATCACATCACAACATGCCCTGCAAAAACAAGTTAGACGTCCTCTACTTTGTTGTTGCAAGTTTTACGTGGCTGCTACGGGCTTAGCAAGAACCGTTCTTACCTACGCATCAAAACCACAACGATAGTTTGTCAAGTTGGTGCTGTTTTAACCTTCGCAAGGACCGGGCGTAGCCACACTCGGTTCAACTAAAGTGAGAGAGACAGACACCCGCCAGTCACCTTTAAGCAACGAGTGCTCCGAACGGTGAAACCAGTCTCGCGTAAGCGTACGCGTAATGTCGGTCCGGGCCGCTTCATCTCACAATACCGCTGAACCAAAGTATGACATGCTGGTAAGCAGTATGACTTATATCGCCCGCAACTCACTTGTGTTCTACTCGTGCATAGCATCAACGCATAAAACCAGGCTCGGATGCCACTGTTGGGGAACATAGTAATTTCAAAAAACTTCCTACGCACACGCAAGATCATGGTGATGCATAGCAACGAGAGGGGATAGTGTTGTCCACGTACCCTCGTAGACCGACAGCGGAAGCGTTATCACAACGCGGTTGATGTAGTCGTACGTCTTCACGATCTGACCGATCAAGTACCGAACGCACGGCACCTCCGAGTTCTACACACGTTCAGCTCGATGACGTCCCTCGAACTCCGATCCAGCCGAGTGTTGAGGGAGAGTTTCGTCAGCACGACGGCGTGGTGACGATGATGATGTTCCACCGGCGCAGGGCTTCGCCTAAGCTCCGCAACGGTATTATCGAGGTGTAATATGGTGGAGGGGGGCACCGCACACGGCTAAGAGATCTCAAGGATCAATTGTTGTGTCTCTGGGGTGCCCCCCTGCCCCCGTATATAAAGGAGCAAGGGAGGAGGAGGCCGGTCCTAGGAGGGGGCGCACCAAGTGTGGAGTCCTACTAGGACTCCCTAGTCCTAGTAGGATTCCACCTCCCATATGGAATAGGAAAAGAGGAAGGGAAAAAGAGAAGGAAGGAAGGGGGCGCCCCCCTTCCCTAGTCCAATTCGGACCAGACCAAGGGGAGGGGTGCGGCCACCCTTGAGGCCCTTTTTCTTCTTTCCCGTATGGCCCAATAAGGCCCAATACGTATTCCCGTAACTCTCCGGTACTCCGAAAAATACCCGAATCACTCGGAACCTTTCCGAAGTCCGAATATAGTCGTCCAATATATAGATCTTTACGTCTCGACCATTTCGAGACTCCTCGTCATGTCCCCGATCTCATCCGGGACTCCGAACTCCTTCGGTACATCAACATACATAAACTCATAATAAAACTGTCATCGTAACTTTAAGCGTGCGGACCCTACGGGTTCGAGAACTATGTAGACATGACCGAGACACGTCTCCGGTCAATAACCAATAGCGGGACCTGGATGCCCATATTGGCTCCCACATATTCTACGAAGATCTTTATCGGTCAGACCGCATAACAACATACGTTGTTCCCTTTGTCATCAGTATGTTACTTGCCCGAGATTCGATCGTCGGTATCTCGATACCTAGTTCAATCTCGTTACCGGCAAGTCTCTTTACTCGTTCCGTAACACATCATCCCGCAACTAACTTATTAGTCACAATGCTTGCAAGGCTTATAGTGACGTGCATTACCGAGTGGGCCCAGAGATACCTCTCCGACAATCGGAGTGACAAATCCTAATCTCGAAATACGCCAACCCAACAAGTACCTTTGGAGACACCTGTAGAGCACCTTTATAATCACCCATTTACGTTGTGACGTTTGGTAGCACACAAAGTGTTCCTCCGGTAAACGGGACTTGCATAATCTCATAGTCATAGGAACATGTATAAGTCATGAAGAAAGCAATAGCAACATACTAAACGATCGGGTGCTAAGCTAACGGAATGGGTCAAGTCAATCACGTCATTCTCCTAATGAGGTGATCTCGTTAATCAAATGACAACTCATGTCTATGGCTAGGAAACATAACCATCTTTGATTAACGAGCTAGTCACGTAGAGGCATACTAGTGACACTCTGTTTGTCTATGTATTCACACATGTATTATGTTTCCGGTTAATACAATTCTAGCATGAATAATAAACATTTATCATGATATAAGGAAATAAATAATACTTTATTATTGCCTCTAGGGCATATTTCCTTCAGTCTCCCACTTGCACTAGAGTCAATAATCTAGTTTACACAGTAATGATTCTTACACCCATGGAGCCTTGGTGCTGATCATATTTCCTTCACAAATGCCACAACGTAACTGGGTGACTATTAAGGTACACTACAGGTATCTCTGAAAGTGTCTGTTGGGTTGACACGGATCGAGACTGGGATTTGTCACTCCGTATGACGGAGAGGTATCTCTGGGCCCACTCGGTAATGCATCATCATAGTGAGCTCAAAGTGACCAAGTGGTTGGTAACGGGATCATGCATTACGGTACGAGTAAAGTGACTTGCCAGTAACGAGGTTGAACGAGGTATTGGGATACCGACGATCGAATCTCGGGCAAGTAACGTACCGATTGACAAAGGGAATTGTATACGGGATTGATTGAATCCTCGACATCGTGGTTCATCCGATGAGATCATCGTGGAACATGTGGGAGCCAACATGGGTATCCAGATCCCGCTATTGGTTATTGACTGGAGAGTCGTCTCGGTCATGTCTGCATGTCTCCCGAACCCGTAGGGTCTACACACTTAAGGTTCGGTGGCGCTAGGGTTGTAGAGATATTAGTATGCGGAAACCCGAAAGTTGTTCGGAGTCCCGGATGAGATCCCGGACGTCACGAGGAGTTCCGGAATGGTCCGGAGGTGAAGAATTATATATAGGAAGTCCAGTTTCGGCCACCGGGAAAGTTTCGAGGGTTATCGGTATTGTACCGGGACCACCGGAAGGGTCCCGGGGGTCCACCGGGTGGGGCCACCTGTCCTGGAGGGCCCCATGGGCTGAAGTGGGGAGGGGAACCAGCCACTGGTGGGCTGGTGCGCCCCCCTTGGGCCTCCCCTGCGCCTAGGGTTGGAAACCCTGGGGGTGGGGGGGCGCCCACTAGGCTTGGGGGGCAAGCCACCCCCTTGGCCGTCACCCCCCCCCCTCAGATGGGATCGCCAGGGGCCGGCGCCCCCCCCCAGGACCCCTATATATAGTGGGGGGAGGGCAGCAGTACCCTAGCCCCTGGCGCCTCCCTCTCCCTCCCGTGACACCTCTCCCTCCCGCTTGTGCTTGGCGAAGCCCTGCCGGGATCCCCGCTACTTCCACCACCACGCCGTCGTGCTGTTGGATCTCCATCAACCTCTCCTTCCCCCTTGCTGGATCAAGAAGGAGGAGACGTCGCTGCTCCGTACGTGTGTTGAACGCGGAGGTGCCGTCCGTTCGGCGCTCGGTCATCGGTGATTTGGATCACGACGAGTACGACTCCATCAACCCCGTTCACTTGAACGCTTCCGCTCGCGATCTACAAGGGTATGTAGATGCACTCCTTCCTTCTCGTTGCTAGTAAACTCCATAGATGGATCTTGGTGATGCGTAGAATTTTTTTATTTCTGCTATGATTCCCAACACTTTCGTCAAGGGTGACCGACACGTGGCATCCACCGTAACGGAACGCCGTTAAGCTATCGGGTCGGGTTTTGGATCCGATAACCCGTTAACAGCCGCGACCAATGGGGATTTTCCACGTGTAAAATCACCATTGGCTGGAGGAAACACGTGTCGGCTCATCGTTGGGACAGATGTCATCCACTCATTGGACAGAAGGCGCCTATGATACGTCGACACGTGGCACGGCCCATCAAGTTTAAATGGGTCGGCCCAACTAAAGGCCCACAAGATTTTACGGACCATAATGGGCCGGCCCAGCTAAACGCCCACGAGATTTTGCGGACCATAATGGGCTGGCCCAGCTAAAGGCCCACAAGATTTCGCGGGCCATAATGGGCCGGCCCAGGTAAAGGCCCACAAGATTTTTGTGTGCCATAATGGGCCGGCCCAGGTAAAGGCCCACAAAATTCTTGCGGATCATAATGGGCCGGCCCAGCTAAAGGCCCACGAGATTTCGCCGACACTAATGGGCCGGCCTAGCTGTAGGCCCACGAGATTTTGAGGACCCTAGTAGGCCGGCCCATTAACTGGCTGCCATGTTTTGGGCCAAATGCCGGCCCATATTTGATCCGGTCCATTAATGGCCTGCCACGTTCCGGGCCTAATAATGGCCCATATGAGATCCGGCTCGTTAAAAGCCTCCCACGTTCTGGGCCAAATCACGGCCCAGATCAGGTCCGGCCCTTTAAGAGGCTTTGGCCTCAATTATGGCCCATATCGGATTGGGCCCGTTAACTGGACGCTATGCTTTTGGGCCCACTTGCTAAAGACCCATTTAGTAATTCGTCCTGATATTAGTTTCGGCCTGTTAAGGGCCCGTTTAACATTTTGGCCCTATATTAATTTCGGCCTGTTAAAAGCCCGTCATATAGTTGGGCCTAACTACGGCCCGGTTTGCATCCGACCTGCTCGCAGCCGATATCTGATTGGGCCAAACAAGGACCGAGACAATTTTGGCCTGTTAAAAGCCCGTGATTTGATTCGCACAATCATGGGCCGGGGTCCATTTCGGGCTGCTGTCGGCCCGTGAGCTGTTCGGCACGTTTCAGGCCCAACCTACTTCTCAGCCTCCTAAAAGCCCATTGAGTTTTGTTGCGAAAAGAGGGCCGGGGGTTACTCGGCCTATTAAAGGCCCGAATCTACTAGTGGGCCAGTTTGACGAGGCCCATGATGCGGATCATACATCGTGATTGCATGACGGCCCGATTATGTACCGTAATTTTACGGTTTGGCCGGTTTACTGCGAAGACAGGATATATATATACAGTAAAAATAACTGTAGCATCGTGAATAAGAAAAAACCTAGACTATACAATAAAGAAATTACGGCATATTACATCCACTGGGCATCAAAGTTCGCCACTATGATAGTAAAGCACAAGCAGACAACAGATTACATACACTGGGCATCAAAGATCGCCACCAGTGCAAATAAACACGCCGACAAAATAATATACAAAACCGACAGCACTTCAATAGAGTTCAAGAAAGGTTAGCCCTGCTGGCGAGCTGCAGCGCAACCACCTCAGCAAGATGATGAGACTGCGCTTGTTCAACACTTATATCTTCCTCACTCTGAAAGATAAACAAGCAGACAGATGACAGGTTTTGCACATAAAACTATCAGTGCTGACAATTCATCACATTTCTTACTGACGAATAAAGTGACACAGTTTAAAATTGCATTAACACAATATGGTATTGTTCAGGTCAAGACATGGCAGGAAATGACATTGTGAAGGAGTTGGCAGCTTCACGACACCACTGGATTACAGATCAAGATCTCATAAGTATCAATGGTTAGTGTGCTGTCAATTTATCTCATTTCAGATTGGCAAATAAAGAGACGGTTTAAATAATAGTAGAATGATATGACATTGTTCATAGTTAAGACATTGCAGAATATGACATTGTGTTGTAGTGGGTAGGTTCACCACACCACTGGATTACGGATGAAGAACAGAAGCATACATGCAGTGCAAAAGAAGATCACTTGCTCTGTATAGTTTAATTTACATGGTATGAAGAAGGAACTTGGTTGTACAACTGAAAACTTAAATTGAGAAGGACAAACTTTTGTTTATGAACTACATAATAAACTTTAAACATGCAATTTGATGCAAACACCAAAAAATAAACAGCTGTTGCAGTCATGCCTAACCAAATATACACAACAAAGTTTGAAGGCTTGAGAAGGACAAACTTACATTACTGGTGAAGACAGGCTCTATAAAGCCCTTGTCCATGCTGATGGGGGGGCAATTCAAGAAGTTTACCACAGAATCTTCTTCATAAGCATTGCCTTTATTCTACATTTTGTTAAGAGTAAATATAGATGTGATAATATACGAAAAAATGGAGAATATTTAAGATAAGATGAAGAGTGATGCTACATAACCAAGTAGCTATAAATGTATGTGCAGCGATACAGGCAAAAGGCACAGCCAAGAGCAATGCACAGCTAAACTTCTTCAGTACCAACCTTATGGTAAGAGTAAATATAGATCTGATGTGTAGAAAATGGAGGGAAAAGGAAAATAAGCTGCAGAGTGATGGTACATGAACAACTACCTGTCAATATAAGTACACTGATAAAGGACAGCATGTACTTACAAGAACAATGCAGAGCTAAAAAAATCATTGGCATTGGATATATTCTACACTAATGTAACCATTCATACAGATCAGATAATTTGGAGCGAATAATTGATAAGCAAGCTATCATGCATACTGCTGTCACATAATGAACAAGGTATGTATGCAAGTACAGTGATACAGGACAACAGGTACTAACAAGAGCAAAGCAGCGGGCAGCATATTTGCGATATCCTGTCGTTCTTTTCAAACCGGAATTCTTCTTCGAGCAGATTTCCTGCAAAAAAGATCCGTAAGGCACATGCGGAAAAGTAGAAGTTCAAATTGTCATTTGATTTCATAGACAGTACCTCATCCTGGGAACGAGACCAGTGCATAACAAGGTTTTTCCATTCAATGTGTTCTAAATTTAGCACAGGAGACTTCACCGGAAATTCGTTTATAGACTTGCCATCAAAGTGTGATTTCCTCAGGTAACACCGATACTGCTGCAATGCTTCCTTGAAAAGCACAAGCAAGCTTTGCTCGTCATGACTATCCAGATTGACCCTCGCCTAGTTACAACAATGTAATGTAAATCATTGATGTGTTCGATCAGCAGAAAACAGGAAAATAATAACCATGAATAATAGCACTTACACGTAAGTTGGACAAGAAGATGTGAAATGTCTTCACTATAATCTTCCCATGATGGGAATATATGCACGTAGTCCCTAACAACATTGAAAGCATTGTCTTTTAAACAGGGAATAAATGGAATGGGGTTCCAATCTGCAGGAATTGGCCGTCTCTGCAGTTGGGATAGGTCTTCGGCCGGTGGACTTGCTGTACTTTTTGCTGGAGTGGGATTTTTCTATGGTACAACTGGTGCTATGGCAAATGAAATCGGTATACCTTTTGCTGGAGTGCAGGTCCTGTGTGGTGGGGCTAGTGGTGTGGCCAGTGAAGTATGGGTACAGTCTGCTGGAGTCGGTCCTACGTTTAGTGTCACTGGTTGTACAACCAATATAAGTGGGGTGCTGTCTGATTTCTCCGGCACCATCACATTTTTCAAGGACTTTGCTGGTGCTCCTTCAGGTTCGGCAATCACCCTCTTCCTTTTTTATGTCTGATGCACAAGAACAACATTTGAGTGGAAAAACATGGTATGATGACAGATGGAATATGTATTGATAATGGATGGGCATGGCATCTCGAGTTATATGATGAGTAAACTAAGCAGATGGCGGTGCAACAAAGTAGAAGAAATGCAAGACAACATATGCAAGATACGCGCAATCAATAAAACCTTGCCAAATTAGAACAGGCACCTTGATGGGTGAACAGGACAGGCCATCTGCCTTTGACTCCTCGAGGTTAGAATAGTCATTAGGATGATATTCTGAACAAGAATCAATAAGTGGGGAGCGTATGAGTTTCATTGCTTCCAGAATGGCACTCAATGCCTTGGTGCTAATTTTGTAAGTCATTGCAGTGTTCCACAATATTCTTCTGATGCGCGGATTCTGATATTCACTGTAATTGCGTATAATATCTGAGAACCATGAAAACATAAATAGTTGTGAGATTATCTTTGTAATGCAGATGATATTCTAATATAGGGGCGCCCCTGTAAACACTTGTGTGCTATCACTGGATTCTGATGAGAGAGCTCATGTGTGCTGTAATATGGTGCGTGCATTTATATAATCTGGCACAAGTACACACAAAAATAGGCTCCAGAAGTAAGGATAGCTGGCAGATGATAGGTTCATAATATACTATATAGAGAGTTTATTGCCAAACCATGATAACAAGAGCACACAACAACTAGGCAGATCATAGTGTACATAACAGGGATACACCATAACCACGATATATAAATCGGGAAAGTGGAACTGGCTTGAAAATACGGTGTTGTATTGCCGCTAGTAATTGAAAGCCTATCGATCACGTACATGCCAGCTCTATCAGCTGTTGACTGCAGATGTCCCTGCGCCCCTTCCTGACAAGGAACATACTGTACGTACTAAATACAGAATAAACAAAGAGGAACATGTTAAAGAATAGAAGAGGAAGGATATTCTTGAGGTTCCGCTTCATTGCATACAATGTTGGTTGCCCACTCATGATGAATCACAGCGCCCAAAGAAATGCAATTTCATGTTGTCTCTCTATATGTGGCAATTTTGAACAAGAGTCATTAGGATCATATTCTGAACAAGAATCAACAGGTGGGGAGTGTATGAGTTTCATTGCATCCAGAATGGCACTCAATGCCTTGGTGCCAATTTTGTAAGTCATTGCAGTGTTTAGCTTCAAGAGTGGACTGCTGCTAGTGCGACACAAAGCAGCTACACAGATCATAGTGTAGATATAACAGGGAAAACCATAAGCATCAGAGTAAAATCAGCAAAGTGGAACTTGCTGGAATATATGTGCTAGTATTGCCGGTACGGCTAGAAAGGCTTCGGATACCAGCTCTCTTCAAGTGAAGGTGCGGTACTGTTAATATCAGTGTTACTCTCAAAGGCGACACAGCTCCCCGCATTTCCTTGCTATTCTTATAGGATTCAAGTGGGCAGGTGACTACAAATCCTATTCCTATGTTTACAAGATCCTACGAATCAAAGAGGCTCAAAGTGTCCATCACAACCGACCGTATAGACCTCTACACTGCAAAAGTCCCTGCTCATCTTCAGTACAAGGAACATACTGTACCACTATCATACTCCCTCCGTTCCAAAATATAAGTCTTGGTAGAGATTTCCACTATGGATCACATACAGATGTATCCAGATACATTTTAGAGTGTAGATTCACTCATTTTGCTCCATATGTAGTCCATGGCGGAATCTATACAAAGACTTGTATTTAGGAACGGAGAGAGTACATATTAAAGAAGAACGGAAGAGGAACATGGTAAAGAAGAGCAAGCAGATTTTGGATAATAAAATGTTGGTTGCGCAGTGCCCACACATGATGAACGAGAGCGCATTAAGAATGCAACTCCCAGCTGTCTCTCGACCATTTCAGGCGGTTGGATGAAGATCCTACGTCTCCTAACCCATCTTCTTCCTCGTCTCTGATTCTTCCCATACAGAACACCGCATGGGCTGCCGGCCGGACCACCGGCCCCCGCCGCATGTGTTCCTCCGCCACCCCCACCCCCACCCCCACCCCCACCCCAACCCCCACCCGCGTTGAGTTTTCTTCGTTCGGCGAGGCCCCACAACCACCCGAGCCCCTTCGTTCGCACTGGCGAACTCCGGCGAGCTCTGAAAAATCGACTGACGCAATTTTGAAATTTAGTCTACTGTGATTTAACTAGTGTGGAATATAAAAGGGGAAAACCATAAGCATTGGGAGTATAGTGTTGAGCGTGCCATGGCGGATCTGAAGGTGCAAACCGGACAAAGGCAACTTCGCAACCAAGACAAGAAATCAGAGTAAAGCAGTGGCGATCTATTTTCTTGCTGCGATCAATAAGTTGAGCAGATACGAAAGAGTACCGCCTCTGGTGCGGCGCCGTGTACGCATCTGCTGAGAATTTGACGGTGCTGCGGTAGCGATGGCTGTCGGCGGCGTGGAAGCAGATCTAGGAGGGTAGACGGTGGCGGCGGGGCGCGGTGGACGAGACGGTCGTAGGAGCGGCGCCGGCAAGGTGGACGACGGCGGGGATGAAGCGAGAGGACGGGATGCAAGGATCCCGGTCCGAAGCCGTGGATGAGAGAGGTCGATCTCTTGTAATGGACGGCGGCGTCGGGGTATCAGCTCCGGCATGGTGGAGGAGGACGCCGGTGGATGGGGTGGCGGACGGCGGCGGGCGGAGGAGGGTGGGGTGGAGAGGGTGTTTTGGCGCCCACGGAGTACGAATGGGGAAAAGGGAGGTAGAGAGGAAGGGGGGAACCATGTATTCAGGGCGCGCTTGTCTCAAATGCGAGGAAATTTACAAACTTAGCCCCCGTTTCAAATTTCTACTACATCACAGCAACATTAGTCGGTTGGGGAAAGGACGGTAATCTCGCATACACCGAATATTTGCCGACGAGAGTTTGTTTTTGGCGCCCACTGTGTATGAATATGAATCGGGGAGGGAGTCGATTTCGGCCGAGGACACACTGTGTTTTGGCGCCCACCGTGTATGAATCCGGGTGAGAGGCAGTTACGTCACGTTTGGGTGAAATTATAAACCTACCCCTATCGAAACCTATAGAAATCTAGCAGATAGGCTTTGCGTGGCAGGGATAGGCAGTAGTGATTTTCATCTCGCAGATTTTGGTTTCGGGCGGTTACTGCGACTTTCCCCGCTTCGTTCAAATTTTGCAGAGTGCACGTTTACCGTGCCAACTCAATTCGAATCCCGTTTGTATTCTATTTTTTTTCGGGCGGGATCCATTTTCAATTGGAATTACATTCTATATACATCATTTTTTATATATACTTTCAAAAGCACAACACCATTTATACATAAATATGGTTTACAAATGGCATGATCTCAGATTCATAAGGTTGTATCCATCAATTTGGATTTTCAAATATTTGAAACCACTTTATGTTGAAATCCAATGTATGCATTCCTTGCTAACTGTCTCCAATTAATGTGTGTTTCATGCGGTTTTTTTTACTTCTCAAACATGTATAATGTGTTTCACACATGCAAGATATAGTGTAATCCCGTTTAGACATTAATTGCATATAAACCATGCATTGTTTGTAATTGAAGAATCTATGGATCACCAACATTGATAAACTATATAACATTACACGTGTGCCCAAATTCAAATGAATATGCATGTTTGATACACCAATTTGCGTTATGATATTATCGATGTCGTGGTCTCCAGTTTAAATATTTGAATCCCCTTTAATCCAGATATTCGTCTCATATAGCTATCACTCATGCTTATATAGGACTATCTCTCTGGACCTATACGCGTTCATCGTCTCTCAGGTATCTCTCGTGCTACCTGTATGTCGACAATGATCTTTTATCTTCGTAACACACTGACGGTACTCTCTCCCTCGACCTTCATCACTCTATCTCTCTCTAAGTATATCTCGCTCCCTGCTATGTGTCTCTAACTATGATTCTCCATGTGGAATCTCTTTCTCTCACACAAACACAAAACTTTGTCTCCCGGGGTCTCATTTCTCTCTACTATTCCCATGTGTGCCACTCGCACACCCCTCATACAGAGATGTCTTTCGCTCCTTAGATATGAGAACCTACGACTCTTCCTCTTCAATGTCTCTTTCTCACACACAAACACAAACTCTGTCTCCCAGGGTCTCATATTTCTCCATTGTTCTCTTGTATGTCGCTCACACACACCCTCTCTCCCTAGAGATATCTTGCGTTCCCTCGTATGTCTCTCTAGCTATCACTCTCGTTGTGAAATATCTTTCTCTCTCGCAGACACAAAACTCCATCTCTCTGGATCTCATTTCTCTCTGATATCTGTTTGTATGTGACTCACATGCACCCTCTCTCTATCTCTCTCACACCCACACACAAAACCCAGCCTTCTGATCCACTCGACTCCTATCTCTAACGCACACTAGCTAGCATCTTTATCTTTCTATTTATCTGTTTCTCCATCAACCTTCTTTCTCGCCCTCACTCTTGATTCCTATCATGCACACTACATATGTTTCTCTCTACATGTAGTCAAGTGCCCTCTCACACACATATATAACTTCACCCTTTGAACCACCCGACGGTCATCTCCAACACCCAAACTAGCGGATGTCCCTCTAGCTAGCATCTCCATCTCTGTATCTATCTGTAGTTTCTCCGTCAACATTTCTTTCTCGCATGGAGTCTTGCTTCCTATCACCCACACTATATATGTCTCTCCATACATATGCATTTATAGGTTGGTCTCTTTTGCACAATCGTTGCGCCTCACTCGCTCTGCTCGCCATAGATGCATGCTCCAGCCCACGCCACTATCTCTTAAAGACAAAAACACATGCTCAATTGTCGGGCCTTCTTCCCTGCATTCTCACATGCATGCATATTGTCATACCGATCCGTCTCTCCCATGTCGTTGATCTTATGACTTATGTCTTCTTTCTTTTATCTCGATCATGCGCGCGCGCACACACACACATCCCACGTATACATGTATACTTCTCACACATGCACGTTCAAGGTCTCTATGTCTCCATACGTAGTTAATTACCCTCAATCCTAACGCCACATCGAATCGTTCTCCTCTTTTGTGCACATAACTTCCGCCTGGATGGGTAAAACACACACTCACACTTAACAATCTCCTTCTAGCTACCCCCCCCCCCGCCTCTCACTCTTCCCCTATATCCCCGAAACCAATAAGACCATCCCTTTGTTTAATTCCCGCCTACATGCACCATCGATATATAGTAGTCTTCCTCGGTGTCTCTCAAACAAACACGTTCTCTCGATGTCGACTCCTCTCACGCGCACACACCTTCTCTTCCCTCTCTACGGGCATTTTCTCTC
>NC_057808.1:499615219-499620502 GCF_018294505.1 Triticum aestivum | reverse complement strand
CACACGCACGCACACCCCCCACACACACACTAAGACTCCATCTCTCTCACACACACACACACCCCACACACACACACTAAGACTCCATCTCACACACACATGCTCTAGGCAAAGCATTTGTTCCTACCACCCTTCATCCAACCTTACCCGTATGATAAACAATCACCTTTATTTACTTGCATAACATGGACAAATTCCACTTTACTTTAGTAGTCAGCAAACTTATCATCTGTACCCTTATAAAAAAACGAGTTGGCGGTGATGGTGTGCCTGCCATCTTGTAATACACACCGTATGATCTATATCTGAGGATAGAAAGCAAACTATGATAATTTTACAAAAGATACCCGCACCTCTCTCCACATCATTATCTCCCGCAACCTCATTGCTCAGCAATTAAAAAAGGAATAAGTCTCTGGAACAATCTAGCATGCATGGTGGCTGCTACCGCCTGCCGACGCCGTCCATCCCCATGCCTCCGCCCATTCCGACCACCAGTCACCACCACGCTCCACTCCTCCTCGCCTTATCTCTCATCTTTCATTTTTTCGATGACATTCTCGAGATACCAGTTTTCCGATAAAATTCTCGAGATATCATTAGTTTTTACACATGGGATTACTCCTGCATGGGTCAATCACAACAGGTGTTCTGTAAAAAAATGCATATTGATGTTCCGTGCAATGCACGAGAATCTTGCTTGTAATTATATAACGCAAATTACGAGCAGGAAGTGACATTTTTTTGACACAACCACGTTAACATGGCCACGTAAATCACTAGCTAAAGTAAATACCATTATACTTATATCCCAATGCAAAAGGTTGAGTACATGTCCAAAGAGTAGAGTCGCACACACGGACTCTATCTCTCAGAATCTCTCTCACACACACACCAGTTACGTGATGCCCACTTAAGCAGACACGTATGTTACAATTTGTGCACCCGCGGGTACACGTGATGCTGCGCATTTATTTAAGCCGGAAGGCGAACCCAAATAGTAGCTGCATTCATTCCCCTCCCGCCGCCTCTTCTCTGGTCGCCGTCGCCCGGTAGCCATGGGCCGGCCGAAGGTAACAACATACGCCATACTCCCGTCGGAGCGGCGCTTTAATATGGAAATTTTAGTGGTCATGCATGCATCTTTTTGTGCTAGCACTCCTATATAAGGGTTGACCGGTCGCTTCTCGCGGACGTGCGCGGGCGGTGGAAGAGGAAGGAGAAGGGAAGCGGGCTGTGGAGTAACGTTTTTACCACAATTTCTTAGGAAACTGAGTGCAATAATTGAGTAGTTTTGCAAACTACCAGTACTACACCTGAAACGGTTCAAAACCTATACTCCCTTGCCAGCGCGCGCTTCCCGCGTGAAACGGTCAGCGTCGCCCTGGAGCTTCAGTGCCGCATTAATGCCCGGCCAGAGCGGAGGCGACCTCTCACTGGCGCCGGCTTTGAAGTGGCGCGACGGCCGAGAGAGCGCCGCTTCCCGGTGCACGCGACTGCTCCGCGTCGAGACTGGCCATAGGCCCTGTTTGGATCCATGGGTTAGAGTTAGTTTGAGCTAGTTGGGGCTCAAATAGCCCTAAAGTATCCAAGCATGAGGGTTTAAATTGGAGCAAGTTGCACCGAACCCACCAAAAAAAATATCCCACCGAAGAGGTGCTAACTGGAGATAGTTCTCATTGGGACCACTGAAAAATCACTTTTCTCTCTCCATGAAGTGCATTTATTGTCAATCTAACCCTGTCACCCAAACACCTCTTTGGCTACAGTTAGTTCAGGATTAGTCATGAGTTAGTCTAACCTCTAGCTAAGTTAGAGTATCAAACAGGAGCAGTATAGGACATGCAAGTTGCTCAAAGCATACAGGCAAATTCGTACGTGAAAGGATTTTTTTCTTTTTGAAAACGGAACATGAAAGGAATTTTTTTTAGAATGCTCTTAGCATGTCGCTAACATGTGATAGTTAACTGACCACAATAGACGGCAGAAACGCCAGCCCGCCGCACGTTGATAGAGACAAGGAGGGAGAAGCAATACAGGCTGCTGGATTACTAGAGATAAGTGTCGCACGGAAGCCAAGAAATATGGTGATAGCGTGGGTTAGCCATGTACTAGTATGATGTAACTACACTGGGCTGCCGTGTTTCGTACTCTTCCAGTCCACTGTGGAGATGATTGGTTAATTTTATATCGCTGAATAATATTAAATATTATGAGTGCAGACGCTCCACCACGAGGTTCCTTCTCCTTCTCGGTCGTCCGAAATCTATGTTCTTCCACTCTATTTTTTTACGTGAGCTTTGTTCATCCTTTTGCCAACACGCGAGACATCTAGCATGAAGGTGCACGTGTTATGCAAGGATCGTTCCATCTATATGAAGAACACGTGGGACTGGAACTACGAGACGGACATGTACCCAGGAGTGGACGTACGAACCTGAGTAATGTAGCACAGTAAGTGAAGTAGAAAGGCACAAATGGTATGAACATGCGTGGCATATAGGGTGTGTTTGGTTGCGTTCTCATCTCGGCATAGTTGTTCCCTCTTCATGCATGCTCAACTCAACACCCCTCTTCATGCATGCTCTCTTCATGCATGCTTCTAGTGTATTTGTGCTAAACTAGTGTGGACTCATGCACCCTCCATACACTCTACCAAACACCCAAAAGTAGGTCGAGAAGGAAACTCTTGGGCGACATTTGTTTCTTACTACGTACTACCACTAAATGTTGTACGTGCAATGCACGGATGTTATGGAGTACATGCCTAAGTACTCTACTACTACTATATTAGTTGGAGGCACATATTAACTTTTATATTTGTTTACGTGTATGCCCCGAGACCTTCCAACTAGACGTGTCTTTCTCTCCAGGTCGCACTTTGTATCGTTCATACCACTAAGTACTACTACGTGTGGTCTCCGACCCAGAAGTGGAAGAAGTGGAGACGCTCTACCACGCTGTTTTTTTACGCTGGGCTCTACCACGCTGTTCATGTCCCACTCCTTTCGCTGACGTGTGGGACATCCAGCACGTGCCGTGTTTGGCACCCTTCGTCGTAAGAGTTGAAACACTAGCATTCATCAGAAATAAAAAATAATTATAAATCGGCAGTGATACTATTTTTTTGCGAACCAATCAACAGTGATACTATACCACGCAGTTTCCTTGCTCCTCGATATCGGAAAGAATACTTCCGTTCGCCAACATGTGGGACGTCGACCATCCTGGTCCACTCGCCATGCACGCAGAATTCCAAGGGAGAGTCACCCAGGTCGTCGCGCCGCAGTAACAATGACTAATGAGCCGTCAAATCATAGGCCCACTTCCCACTTTGAAGTTGCTGGGACGAAGGAACCATCATGACTTCGTTGAATTCCGCTTCTTGAAGAAAACTACTGTACCAGCAGTACTGCTAGCTACAGTAGTTACTCCAACAGAGGCCTCCTTTCGTTCATAGGATAGGAATATGAAAATCATAGGAAGTGAGATGACATGCATCTCAATTCCTATAGAGAAAGAGATGCCATTTGATGCTTAGGATAGGAATTTTTCCATTTAGTCTAGGCTAATGTACTGGTAATTTTCTCTAAAAACTACAGTAGTAACTAGTAGTATTGGTACATGCTCGTACTCAGACAAAGACACACACACTAACTACTAGTACTACTACTTCTCACATGCTGGCCAGACGCCGTCGTTCTCCTTCCCGGCTTTGTTGGCGACACCCCACCGTGCTTGGATCTCCGCCGACCTCTCCGCAGCAGCGCGTGCGTCCTTTTCTTTCTTGCGGCGGCGGGCCTCTCTTTTCTTGAGTGCTTTCTGACTTTTCCGCTCCCTCTGTGCGGCTTTGGCCACCTCTTGCTCTACCGCCCATTCGGCCTTGGCATCTTCAAATTCCTCCCACATAGTTGTGAGGTCGCGAGCGGCGATGAACTCGGCGCGGCGGGATGCCATCGCTTCCCTACCATTTTGTGTGCGGTCGTGGGCGGCGAGGAACTCGGCGTGGCGGGATGCCATCGCTGCCTTACCGGTTAGTGTACGGCGTGGTGGCATGAACGACGCTTGGTGAGAGCTCTGGGGTGGAGTGGCCGGACAACCGTATAGTGCATTGGTTTGTCAAGAGCTCAAGGACAGAAGACGAAGGAAATTTGGATTCCCCTTCAATCCTGGTCATTTATTACCGAGTAAAATGCATTGGCGGTCATCGAACTTGTCTTGATAGCTCACTTTGATCATTGTATACGAGATATGGTGATTATACGGTCACTGGCTCAGCGTATAGCTCCGTATTTGTCTGGTTGACCAGTCAAACAGTCCGCATGCGCCTCATCAGCTCGTGTTCTTTATCTATCTACGTGGGCCTACCTGTCAATGGAGAAAGAAATACTGTAAAAACCAAAATTATGCGTATGTGGGGAACCAAACCACGGACTCGTCGCTGCAACGCACCCTCGTCAGCCAAATGAAAATGAAATACTTCGCGTCTGACACTCACGCTCACGCTGTCAAAGCATGCTAATGCATGCACGTCGCCCTCTAAATCAAAGTCCTGCTCATGGCGCAACGCAAACGGCGAGCCCATCACCTGCGCGCCCCGGCGGTGCCTGACATTACTGTTTAGACGTTTGATGGAGGCCTACGCGAACGCCGAGCATGTATTCACCTGGCTCAACACCAACGGTCATACTCGGACCGCCTTGCTCATGTATATCGTCCATCACAACGACAATCTATAAAATAGCCTAAGCTAGAGAGGGTACTATGGTAGTATGGTACGGAGTATGTACTATCGTGAGCGACCGATCTTAGTGCCACTGCACACCGGAACCCCTTCCATCGCTAGCGCGCGCTTCCCGCCTGAAACGGTCACCGTCTCTCCAGAATGTCAATGCCGCATTCATCGGACTTAACTACAGGTGCAATTGGTGTATCACTGACATGCGGGCCAGATGCCCGTTGGGCCCACATGTCAGTAACCCAAACGCATCTGCAGTTAAGTCACTGAAGCAGCGTCCGCATTCACGCCCGACAAACCTACTCCGGCGCCAGTTGTCCATCCGTCTGCCGCGGCTCATTGCCATTCGCCCGCTATATTAACTTGAGCCCCAGCTCCCAGCCATAGCCAAAGACCCACACTTATTCTCCTCCGGTCCCTTCCTTCTGTCGGCACCACTTCAACCATGGTCTCCTGGCGCTTCGAAGCTCTCTTGGACGTACTGTCGCAGGAGCATACGAGGGACATCGGCGGCTCCGCTCCGGGCGCGCTCCAAAGCTCTCTTC